>NC_056739.1:1953131852-1953139352 GCF_019279795.1 Protopterus annectens
ATACAGCATCTGATTGGCTGAAAGGTTTGTTTTTCTACCTTCAAGAGCAGTTGATTATTGGATCAGAGAGGTCTATTTGTATGATACTGAGTAAGAAGAAAAGAAAGGTCAGGACAGTTTGATGGCTTATAGACTTGTATGCAGTGGTTAATTGAATATATGTAAGATGATGTGGGAGTTCCAACTAATTTAGTAGGCGTAATGAGAAACAGTGGTGAGATGAATATTTTGCATTGGTTACAAATTTAGCAGTTTTATTCTAGCACAAGTTAAGTTTGGATTTCAGAGAGGACTGAATATTGGTAAGGAGAGGGGCACCATAAAAAAGAGATGGTAGAAGAATGGAAGAGGATAGGAGTAGTTTTGCAGAGTGGTTGAGGAAGTATTTGTGTCTATAGAGGATGCCCAGTTTTTTATGTGTTTTTTGGATAATGGTATGAATATGTAGGTCAAATGTCAGGTTTTCGCCTATTATGACAACTAGTAGCTTTGTATTTGGTACAACCTCAATGATGGTGTTATTTTGAGTGTGAATAGTGAATTCTTCCTTGTTTAGGAAAGTGTTTTTTGGGGGACAAAAAGCACTAGTTTAGTTTTGTTAGGGTTTAGGGCAAGATGATTATTGGTCATCCATATTTCGGTAGAAGTGAGGGCACTTTGGGTGGGTTGCTGTAGTTCAAATGAGGAATTGGCAACATAGATGATGGCTGAGTCATCTTTGTATTGGATGACAGTACCTTGACTAAGAGTAGTGTGGAACTTGTTGATAAAAATGTTAAACAGAAGGGGCTCTAGTATGAATCCTTGGGGAACACCTGTGGTTGTGTTAAGGAATTGAGAGAAATAATTTTGCCACTTGGTTGATTGTTGCCTATTTGTGAGGTAGTTTGAGAACCAGTCTAGGGTTGGGGGTGAGATGCCCATGTTAGTGAGTTTAGTGAGAAGAAGAGAGTGTGAGACTGTATCAAAGAGTTTAGAAAGATCAGGAAAGAGAGAAGAAACAATGTTTTCCACATCTCGGGCCTGGTTAACTGTGTCCATGAAGGATATAAGAGCTGTAGTAGTGCTGTGACCTGGTCTTAAACCATGCTGAGTGAGAGAAAGGGTTTGGTTGTGAAGCAGATAATAAAGAAGTTGAGTGTGAATCCATTTTTCCAGACTTTTTGAGATGGGTGAGAGGATAGCAATAGGTCGAAAGTTGGAAATGTCTGTGTTGTTGCCTCCTTTATGAACAGGCAGAATATAAACTTTTTTTCCAAATTGTGAGCTTGTGGGACTCCTGAATAGAGCTGTTAAGAAGTATGCTGATGGGATAAGCAACAGAGCTGGCAGATATTTGTGTTAATTCAGGAGGTAGGTTGTCTGGGGCATTGGTGCCAGGTTTGAGTTTAAGAAGCAGTTTTTTTATAGTGGTGATGGTGAAAGAGAAAAGCCGGGTAAAGGGGGATTAAAGGTATTTTGTGTGGATGGATTAGAAGGAGCTGGGATGGTTTGTGGAAAGGTGGTGGTTAGACTGGCTATAGTATCAATGAAATATGAGTTAAAAAGTGAGGGTATTTCTAATCTGGATTTGGACAAGGATTATTATTTGAGTCTGGGTTTAGGAAAGACGATGGAGTTCCAGAATTTTTTTTCGGGTTTTGCTTATGGTGGTTTTGTAGACTAAGGTAGTGTTCTTTTTTTTAATTTTTAATGATTAGGCACTTTACATGATTACGACGTTGTTTATATTGTGTGAGGTCAGAGGGATTTTTGTTTTTACCATAATTTCCATGCTTTGTCCCTGGCAGTCATGAGTTACTTAGTGGGTTTAGTAAGCCAACTGACATGATTAGTTTTTACTTTCTTTTGTTGGAGTGGAGTTAGATTGTTTAGAACATTGAGAAATGTTGAGTTGAAGAATTCAACAACCTTATCTAGGGGAAGAAGTTTTAATGGATTCCAGCTAATGCTTTGTAAAGTTTTGTTAAGTTTGTTTGGGCCGAAATGGGATACGTCTCTAGTTTGCTTATACCAGTGTTTACTGAGTGTTGGGGTAGTTTTCTGAAATATGAAGGCAGGTAGCTAGTCACTTATACTATTAGGGAGTGCTCCTGTGGAGGCAATTCTATTTAATTCAGAGACCATAATCCAGTCCAAGATTGAGCCACTATCATTACTTTTCTTGGTTCTAGTTATACTGTTAATTAGTTGGGTAAAGTTATATAGGTTGACATTGGAGGCAGGATGGTGGTGGGAGATATCTAGCCAGTTAACATTTCCATCGCCCAGAATGATTGTTTCATTTTTTTATATTATTTGATGTCCAGTCAAGAATGACTTCTTCTAATATATGAATGTTATTGCCTGGAGGGATATATAGGACTACAATACAGAGGCTCTTGCAGTTATTCATTTTAGGAAGGAAATTAATATTTTGGCTGTGGGCTTAGTATATGGTACTCTAGTAAAGGTATTTGAGTATATCAGAGTGACACCTCCACCTTTCTTATGGGGATTATCTGATCTAAATCAAGCAAAGCCAGGGGTAGGAATTTGACATTTTTAATGTAGAGTTTTGACCATATCTCAGTAGTGGCTATAATATCAGGTTTGTTGTGAAGTATCCAGGCATGTAATTCAGGGATTTTGTTTCTGATGCTTTGAAGGTTAATGGTTGTAACATTTAGTGATTTAAATGAGTTAGGGGGGTTAAGAAGGGAGGAGGTAGGAACTGTTTTAGGGGAACCCTAAATCCTAACAAAACTAAGCTAGTGCTTTTTGCCCCCCCCAAAAAAAAACACTTTCCTAAACAAGGAAGAATTCACTATTCACACTCAAAATAACACTACCATTAAGGTTGTACCAAACACAAAACTACTACTTGTCATAATAGATGACATCTTCGCACTGGGGTAGGGTTGAATATATATGTGGGAGAGTATAGGGTAGCTGTTTCCTTTTTGCTTTGTATTGTAATTTAAAGCAAAGTTTGTTTTGCTGTTGTCCTGTAGGGCAATGATTTTTACTTTGGTGCATGTCAGTTGCATATAAGAGGATACTTCAGAGAAGCTGGTAAGAGTCTGTGTTTGTGTAGATATTGTAGATGTAGGTTTGTAGGAAATATATATTTTTTGGAGTGAAGTTAGGTGTAGTAGGAGATAAAAGGAGAGAGAGAGGTTGAGTAGTATTGTATTAGAGATAAGTGACATAATAGAGAGAGGGGGATGTGCTAAGGAATTAGCAGTTATAGTTGTAAAATATAAGCAGTGTTTGAGGAAAAAAGTTCTGGGCTAGAATGGGTGTGTTTAAAGAGGAAATTAGTTGGCTAATTAGTATGTAGTTAGTGAGTCTAAAGTGATATTAAGTTTTGAGTTAAACTGGGAGTGATTTGTAGATGAATGTAACTGGGTGAACTGTATTTATGGGAGGAGCTATGGTGAGAATAAATGTAATTAATATGAGGGTGGGTTGGAATGGGGGTAGAGTAGAGGAGCAGAGTGAGTCCAAGCAAAGCAAAGGTTAACGGAGCAGGAAGAGCCAAGCCAGAAGGGTGAGTACGCCAGAAACAATCAGGGAGAGTGAAATGTATAATTTCCTTTTGTTTAATATTATTATGTTTTTCTTTCATTTATGTTTTGGGTATCTAGAGCAGGATGGTTACAACTGCTTAAGGCTGGTGGATTAGCAATGTGTTCAACTTTTATGTATTTATAGATTAGGTGTTGTGGGAGGGGGGTGTGGGTGATGTTTTCCCTGCTGTCAACCCTAGCAATGCGACTTGCCAAATAACAATTTAAAAAGGAAAAAAAGTACTGTGGCATACCTTTAAAGTTAGAAAAAAATGAGCTGAGGTCTGTTGGTGCAGATTCTGCACTTTAGCAATTGAACTAGGTGGAGTTTTGACATTGGAGCTTCTGGTGTTTGAATGTCAATTCCATGTTTACCATTTCTGACTTTTTGTAATTCTGTATTGCGAACTTTGGGTAACGAATTTGATCAGAAAGTTAAAAATTGTTTTGATTTTCCACATTTTGATAGTAATTAATATATATATATATATATATATTTATATACATATTATGAATAGTCCACATGCTAAATGATTGACACACAAATGGTCAACTAAATCTTATTGGCTGTTCATAACACTGATGACACATATCATAAAAGCCCAGAAGACTGAAAAAGAAAGCTAATTTTATTTTCGGTGCTGCAATTTCAAACACTACCAGCAGCTCAACTGTATCTGAACAGTGGTAATGTTATAGAAAGGACTTTTTTTAAGGTAAAGTGCATGATTTTAAAATTAGTTTTACAATCACTTGTAATAGTTAAGTAATAACTCTGGTTTTAGAATTGCTATTGCAGCTTCTCTTCTTTACAGTTTGGGAGAAGTATTTTGGAAAAACACTACGTAAGCCTATTAATGATTTTTTTGCAAGTTCTGGACTTTGGCTGCATGTTCACATGCCTGGTTGGACTGGGTTTCTTAACATTTCCTTTCTGGTATTTCAACATTATACATTCAGTATTCTGACTTTCAGTATATTGCTTTTTAGTTGATAGATATCACACACACACACACACACACACACACACACACACACACACACACACACACACACACACACACACACACATACACACACGTATATATATATATATATATATATATATATATATATATATATATATATATATATATATATATAGATGTATGTCACTGTTTCAAATGCACAGTGTCCCAACATCATACAGATCGACGTCTGATCATCAAACACACTCAGAGCGATACATTCTGCACATGCTCTGGGGATTACCCCAGGGTGGAGTAAACCAATGGCAAGTGTTTTTGCAGGGGGGACAGAGCCGCTGCACCTCCTACTAATGATATATACTAGCTCCAAGATCACACAATCCCCAGAGAAAGGAAAAATTCCCCTACTTGGGGAATGTCCATCTTGCACACTTGTTGGCCCCCTGCCTGTGACAGCTATTTGGAGTTGACCTACTGTGTGTCTGCTGTTTGTTCAATATAATGTTCAACACCTATATATATATATATATATATATATATATGTGTGTGTATATATATATATATATATATATATATATATATATAAATATCTTCTTCTACTTTCGGCTGCTCCCATTAGGGGTTGCCACAGTGGATCATCTGTTTCCATTTCTTCCTGTCCCCTGCATCTTGCTCTGTCACACCAACCACCTGCATGTTCTCTCTCACCACATCCATAAACCTTATCTTAGGCCTTCCTCTTTACTGATTACCTGGCAGCTTCATCCTTAGCATCTTTTTCCCAATATGCTCTGCATCCCTCCTCAGCACATGTCCAAACCAATGTAATCTTGCCTCTCTGGCATTGTCTCCAAGCCTTCCAACATGGGATGACCCTCTAATACACTTATATTTAATCCTGTCCATCCTCATCACACCCAGTGCAAATCTTAACATCTTTAACTCTGCCACATTCAGCTCTGACTCCTGCCTTTTTATCAATGCCACCAACCCATATAACATAGCTGGTCTCACTACCCTCTTGTAGACCTTCCCTTTCACTCTTACTGGTACTTATTTGTCACAAATCACTCCTGACACTCTTCTCCACCCACTCCATCCTGCCTGTACTCTCTTCTTCACCTCCCATCCACACTCACCATTACTCTGAACTGTTGATCCCAAGTATTTAAACTCATTACCTTCGCCACCTTTACTCCCTGCATCCTCACCATTCCTCTATCCTCCCTCTCAATCACACACATATATTCTGTCTTAGTCCTGCTGACCTTCATTCCTCTTCTCTCTAGAACATATCTCCACCTCTCCAGGTTCTCCTCCACCTGTTCCCTACTCTCACTACAGATCATAATGTCATCGGCAAACATCACAGTCCACGGGGAATCCTGTCTGATCTTGTCTGTCAACCTGTCTATCACCATTGCAAATAAGAAAGGGCTCAGAGCTGATCCTTGATTTAATCCCACCTCCACCTTAAACGCATCCGTCACTCCCACCACAGACGTCACCGCTGTCACACTACCCTCGTACATATCCTGCACCACTCTTACATACTTATCTGACACTCCAGACTTCCTCATACAATACCACAACTCCTCTCTAGGCACCCTGTCATATACTTTCTCCAAGTCCACAAAGACAATGCAACTCCTTCTGACCTTCTCTGTACTTCTCCATCAACACTCTCAGAGCAAACATCACATCTGTAGTGCTCTTTCCTGGCATGAAACCATACTGCTGATCACTAATCACTTAACCTAGCTTCCACTACTCTTTCCCATAACTTCATGTGACTGATAAATTTAATCCCTCTGTAGTTAGTACAGCTCTGCACATCACCCTTATTCTTTAAAATCAGTAACAAAACACTTTTTCTCCATTCCTCAGGCATCCTCTCACTTTCCAAGATTTCATTAAACAATCTAGATAAAAACTCCACTGTCATTTCACCTAAACACCTCCATGCTTCCACAGGTATGTCATCTGGACCAACAGCCTTTACATTCTTCATCCTTTTCATAGCTATCCTTACTTCCGCCTTGCTAATCCACTGTGCTTCATGATTCACTATCCGCACATCATCCAACCTTCTCTCCCTCTCATTCTCTTCATTCATCAGCCCCTCAAAGTACACTTTCCATCTGCTCAACACATTTTTCTCACTTGTGAGTACGTTTCCCTCATTATCCTTTATCACCTTTACCTGCTGCACATCTTTCCTAGCTCGGTCCCTCTGTCTAGCCAATCAGTACAGATCCTTTTCTCCCTTGTTAGTGTCCAACCTTTCATAAAACTCTTCATATGCCTTATCCTTATCCTTCACCACCTCTCTCTTTGCCATGCACCTCATCTCTTATACTCCTGTCTACTTTCTTCATCTCTCTGACAATCCCATTTCTTCTTCGCCAACCTCTTTCTCTGTATACTCTCCTGTACTTCTTCATTCCACCACCAGGTCTCCTTGTCCTCCTTCCTCTTTCCAGATGTCACACCAAGCACCTTTCTAGCCATCTCCCTTACTAGCTCTGCTGTAATTACCCAGCTATTCGGTAACTCTTCACTGCCACCCAGTGCCTGTCTTAACTTTTCCCTGAACTCCACCTCACAATTACCCTTTTTCAATGTCCACCATTTGATCCTTGGTGCTGCCCTCACACTCCTCCTCTTCTTGATCACCAATGTCATCCTACAGACCACCATCCTTTGCTGCCTAACTACACTTTACCCAGTCACCACTTTACAGTCTCTAATCTCCTTCAGACTGGCCCTTCTACATAAGATATAATCCACCTGTGTGCATCTCCCTTCACTCTTGTATGTCACCCTATACTCCCCCCTCTTGTTAAAATATGTATTCACTACATTTGTCCATCCTTTTCACAAATTCCACTACTATTTGACCTTCTGCATTCCTTTGCTTAACACCATACCTACCCATCACTTCCTCATCCCCTCTGTTCCCTTCACCAACACGCCCATTG